>NW_028095197.1:6450584-6486949 GCF_014824575.4 Sturnira hondurensis
GATTTCTCAAAAGAGACCTTACAGGCAAGAAGGGGCTGGAAAGAAGTATTCCAAGTCATGAAATCCAAAGACCTACAGCCAAGATTGCTTTATCCAGCAAAACTTTCATTTAGAATGGAAGGACAGATAAAGTGCTTCTCAGATAAGGTCAAGTTCAAAGAGTTCATCATCACCAAGCCCTTATTATATGAAATGCTAAAGGGACTTATATAAGAAAAAGAAGATGAAAAATATTAACAGTGAAAGGACAGCAAACACAGTTTTAACAACCACACCTAAAACAAAAGCAAACCAAGAGGACAACTAGATCAGGAGTGGAACCATAGAAATGAAGAACACATGGAGGATTAGAAATAGGGGGGTGGGAGGGGGAGAAGGGGGGAGAAGGCATAGAAAATAGCATAGAGGGTAGGTAAAAAATAGATAGGGGGGAGGGCGAGAATAGTGGGGGAAATATAGAATCCAAAGACCTTGAGACACGTGGTTATAAACTAAGGGGGGAGAATGGTGGGGGAGGGAGTGTGCGGGTGGAGGGGATTGAAGGGGGGAATAGAACAACTGTAATGGTATAATCAATAAAATATATTTAAAAAAAAGAAATCACAGAAATATTAATAGTCAAAACCACAATGAGATACCACTATAGGCCTACCAGAAAAGATAAATTTAAAATGCTGACAATGCCAAAAGATGACAAGGGTCTGGGGCAAACTCCCATGCACAACTGGTGTGAGTATAAATTGGTACAATCACTATGGAAAACTATTTGTCGGGATCTATTAAAGCTTGCCAAATGCATTTTTCTATGACTCAGTAATTGCACTCCTAGATTTATATCTGAGGGAAATGCACACATAGTTCACCAAAGTCATGTATATGAATGTTCAAAGCAGCATTATTTAAAATAATCTCAAAACAGAAGCAATAAAATTTTTGTTCATCAACAGTAGAATGGATAAATTGTGGTATATTCATACACAGAATGCTATACAACAATGAAAATGAATAAATCACTCCCTCAGGAAACAATATAAAGACTCACAAATATGATGTTGAATAAAATAATATACATTGTATGATTTCACTTATATAAAGTTCAAAAATAGAGATATTAGAAGTCAGGATAGAAGTTACTTTTAGGGAGAAGGGAAGGTGGGTAGCAAGTGATTAGGAGGGAATATAATAGGGTTTTTGAGGTGCCAGTAATGTTCTGATGGAGGTAAATATTTAGATGTGTTTACTTTGTGCTTATTTATTGAGAGGTACACTTAGTATTTGTGTATTTTTCTGTATGTATGTTATACTTCAATGGCACTTTAAAGGGGTAACCATAATAATCCAAAATTGAGATTAAGAAAACAATTCCATATGCACTAGTATAAAAAGAATAAAATGCTTAGGAATAACTTTATAAATAAAATACAAAATTTGTGCTCTGAAATAAATGTATAATATTTTTCAAATAAAATTTAAGAACTCTAAATAAATGGAATGCCTTCCTATGTTTATGGGTTTAAAGACTTAATATCACTAAAATGGCAATATTCCCTAAATTGATTCAAAATAATCCGTATCAAAATCTTAGCTGCTTCTTTGCAGATTCACAAGCTAATTCTAAAATCCATATGGAAATTCAAGGTATCTAGAATAGTCAAAAGAATCTTGAAAAAATATATGGAGAAGAGGATTCACACTTTCTGTTTTCAAAATACTACAAATATACAGTAATCAAGACAAATACCATATGATCTCACCTATAAGTGGAACCTAATCAACAAAACAAACAAAGGAGCAAAATAGAACCAGAGACATGGAAATAAAGAACAAACTGACAATAACCCGAGGGGAGGGGGAATAACAGGGGAAAGAAGGGGAAAGGTTGTCAAGGAACATGTATAAAGGACCATGGACAAAGACAGTGGGGGGCGGTGTGTGGGGCAGGGTGGGGAGAATTGAAGGTGGAGGTGGGGGTGGGTAGGACAGGAGAGAGTAAAGGGGAAAATGGGGATAACTGTAATTGAACAACAATATAAGAAAAAGACAATATACTGGCATAAGGATAGACATATATATCAGTGGAATAGAGTGGAGAATCTAGAAATGACCCTCAAGTACCCTCAATATATGATCAATTGGTTTTTTAAAACAGGCTTAATTTTATTTTCTTGTGTAAAATTATATGGTGGCCACAGCAGGACCCTGGGTCCTCTTCGCAGAAACCCAAGGTGGCAGTGAATTCCTGATAGGGAGACTTGGTGCAGACTGCCTCCTTCCAGAATTTGGGGGTGAGATAGCTGTAGGTCTTGGAGATGACATCAGAGGTGGCCTTAGCAAAATTACCTAGGGTAGCAGTGCAGACTCTGGCTGAGGTGTAGCAGTGGTCAATACCGGCCAACATGAACAGCTTCTTGGACACAGAGGCTGAGATGATGCCAGTGTCTCTGGGGGTGGGGGGCAATGAGGCACACTAGTACAGAGCAACAGCAGCTGGTCACCCTGCAAGAGACACTATGGGGTGTGCCAATCTTATTCCTCCACTAGCCTTACCACGCAGGATGTTGACCCCACCCCCCACCTCTGGCATACGCCAATCTGTTCTCTGTGTGAGCTTGGTTTGTTGCTGTTGTTGTTGTTGTTTTAAGTTCCACATCTAAGTGATGTCATATAGTATTTGTCTTTCTCTGTCTGACTTATTTTACTTAGCACAGTGCCCCCAAGGTCCATCCATGTTGTCACAACTGGCAAGATTTCATTGCTTTATGGCTGAATAATATTCATATGTCTGTGTGTGTACCACAACTTCTTTATCCATTCACCAAGTGATGGACACTTAGGTTGTTTCCATATCTTGACTATTGTACATAATGCTGTAATGAACAAGGGGGTGTATGTATCTTTTCAAATTAGTGTTTTCATTTGCTTCAGACAAATGTCCAGAAGTAAAATTGCTCTATCATATGATAGTTCTATTTTTAATTTTTTAGGGAAAATTCATACCATTTTTCTTAGTGGCTGTACCAGTGTAACCCAATGGTACACTAGGGTTCCCTTTTCTCCACATCCTTGCCAATACTTGTTATTTCTTCCCTTTTTTGTTAATAGCTATTCTAACTGGCATGAGGTGATGCCTCATTGTGGTTTTGATTTGCATTTTCCTGATGATTGTGATGATGAACATCTTTTCATGTGCCTATTATCTGTGTGAGTTCTTTGAAAAAATGTCTATTCAGATTATCTGCCCATTTTTTAATCCAATTCTTTTTACATTATTGAGTTGCATGAGTTCTTTATATATTTTGGATATTAACCCCTCATCAGATACAGAAATTCCCTGACTTACAATGGTTTGACTTATGATTTTTTTTATTTTATGACAGTATGAAAGTGACATGCATTCATGTCACTTTCATGTCCTGTGCTAAAAGCATAGTTTCCTATGCTTTTAGCAAAATACAATATTCTCATGTGATGCTAGGCCGAATTAGAAAGCCGCATCTCCCAGTCAGCCAAATGATCACAAATGTAAACAACAGTCTACAGTATATTCTACAGTGTATTCATTGGGTTAGATAACTTTGCCCAATTGTAGGCTAATGTAACTGTTTTGAGCACATTTAAGACAGTCTAGGTTAAACTATAATGTATTTGGTAGATTAGGTGTATGAAATGCACTTTTGACTGATGATATTTTCAAATTAGGATGGGTTTATTGGAATATAACCCCAAAGTAAGTTGAGGAGCGACTGTATATGATTTGAAAACATTTTCTCCCATTCAGCCTGGCTGGTGTGGCTCACAAGGCCACTAGCACTCACACAGCAGGTTGCGACATTTTGCAGAGATGTAGTATCACAAGACAGCAACCAGAGGTACTAGAGGGCAGCACCTGCCCACCCCTATGCTCCTAGTCCTGAGGAAGCTTGGAGAAAGGAACTTTAAAGGGTCATCTGCTTCCAAAGCCAGATAAAGACATTACAAAGAAAGAAAAGTATAGGCCAATTAATTTCTCTTCCACTATGAGGAAGAGAAACTAACAAAACAATCCCATTTACTATTGCAATAATAATGAGGTACCTAGGAATAAACTTAACTACGGAGGTCAACAAACTTGTACTCAGAAAAGTATAAAACATTGAAGAAAGTCATAGAGGAAGATACAAAAAGTGAAAGCATATACCATATTCATGGATTGGAAAAATTAACATCCTTAAAATGTTCATACTACCCAAAGCAATCTATAGATTTAACACAATTTCTATTAAAATACCAATGGCACCCTGGCTGGTGTGGCTCAATGGATTGAGCTCTGGCCTGCAAACCAAAAGGCTGCCAGTTTGATTCCCAGTCAGGACACATGCCTAGTTTGTGGGCCAGGTCCCAAGTAGGGGGTGTATGAGAGGCAACCACACACTGATGTTTTTTTCTCTCTTTCTCCCTCCCTTCTCCTCTGTCTAAAAAATAAATAAATAAAAGCTTTATTAAAAAAATAAAATACCAATGGCATATTTCACAGATCTGGAACAAATATTCAAAAAATTTATGTGGAACCAGAAAAGGCCCTGAATAGCAACAGCAATCTTGAGAAAGAAGATCAGATTTGGAGGGATCACAATACCGAATATCAAGCTATACTACAAAGCCATTGTAATCAAAACAGCCTGTTACTGTCAGAAGAACAGGCATATAGATCAATGGAACAGAACAGAGAGACTAGAAATCAACCCATGCCTTTATGGTCAATTAAAATTTGACAAAGAAGGCAAGAACATACAATGAAGTAAAAACAGTCTCTTCAATAAACAATGTTTTGAAAATTGGACTGGTACATACAAAAAAAATGAAACTAGACCACCAACTTATACCATACACGTGAATAAATAAAAAATAGATTAAAGACTTAAATGTAAGTCATGAAACCATAAAAATTCTAAAACAATATGTAATAAAATCTCAGACATTTCATGTAGCAATATTTTTGCCAATATATCTCCTAAGGCAAAGGAAACAAAGGTAAGAATAAACAAATGAGGCTACACCAAACTAAAAAGCTTCTATGCAGCAAAAGAAACCATCAACAAAATGACAAGGGAACCCACTATATGGAAGAACATATTTACCAATGATACATCTGATAATGCGTTAATCTCCAAAATATATAAAGTACTTATACAACTCGACACCAGGAAGACAAATAATCCCATTAAAAAATGGGCAAAGCATCTGAGTAGACACTTCTCCAAAGAGGACATACAGATAGCCAATAGACATGACAAAATGTTCAATATAACTAATCATCAGAGAGATGCAAATTAAGACTGCAATGAGGGCTCTGGCCAGTGTGGCTCAGTTGGTCAGAGCATCGTCCTTTAAAACAAAAGGTCATGGGTTTGATTCCCTTCAGGACACATGCCTAGGTAGAGGGCTCAGTTCCCAGTCAGGGTGTGTGGGAGAGGGAACAATCAATGTTTCTCACACATGTTTCTCGCTCTTTTTCTCCCTCCCTTTCCATCTCTCTAAAAATAAATAAATAAAATCTTAAAAGCAAAGCTATATTGGAGAAGAAAATCCTCTTTATCATGGCAAAACAAAGAAATAAATACCCAGAAATAAATTATGCAAAAGTTTTTTAAAATTTTTTAAAATTTATTTATCTTTAGAGGGAAAGGGAAGGAGAGAGGGAGAGAAATATCGATGTATGGTTGCCTCTCGTGCATCCCATGCTGGGAACTGGCCTGCAACCCAGGCATGTGCCCTGACTGGGAATCAAACCATGATCCTTTGGTTCACAGGACTGCGCTCAATCCATTGAGCTACGCCAGCCAGAGCGCAAAAGTTTTTTTGATAAAAGTGTTAAAACATTTTCAAAGACATAAATACAATCTTCAATAAATAGAAGATATACCATATTCTCAGGAATAGGAACACTAAAAAATTCTCCCTAAGTGAATTTATAAATTAATATGATCTCAATTAAAAACCAATAGATTTGGGGGGTCAATTAGACAACCTGATTCTACATTTATGGTGGAGAGTAAGCTAAAATAGTAAAATTTTCAAAAAGAAGAGCTATAATAGCACAGATTAGTGTTATCAGATTACAAAAAAAAGACCACATAGCCTTAATTATCAAAACAGGATGGTACTTGTGCATGAATAGACTGACAGATAAATGGAACTGAAAGTGTCCAGAAATAAAACAAATATGTATTAGTATATAATAGAGGTAGCTTCTCAAATCAGTAGAATAAACACGTATCTTTTTAATAAATAGTTTTAGGATAACTGAGTAGCCTCTTAAAAAAGATACATGAATTTGTACTTTATACCATATATTTGGATATGCTTCAAATCAATAGAAGATATAATATTTATAAATCTTATTTTAAAATGTTCACACACAAAAGTACTAGAGGAATGCATAGAACAATTCTTTTAGAACCTTGGGGAGAAGAAAGCCTTTTTAATTAAGAGTCATCCCAAAACATGATCTACTTTTCATAAAATTCATGCCATTACATAAAGTAACTTCTGAGTGGCAAATGCACTATAAATAAAGCCAAAAGACAAATTACAATTTTTTAAAAATTGCAAATCTTATTACAGACAAACATTAATCTCCCCTATATAAAGAGTACCAAATAACAAAGTAGAAATATTCAAAAAAGACATAAGCAGATAGTCCTTAGAGAAATACCAATGAACTTTAAAAATGTTAAAAGATGTTCAGACTTACTCATGATAAGATAAATGCAAAATCACAGGAGAACAACAAAACCCAAAGTTTGACAGCACATTCTTTTGGTAAGGTGAGAAGAAACCAACAATCTTTTTTTTCTGTTTTTTTTTTTAAATTTAATCTTTATTGTATTTTTTTTACATTACCATTTAGTCAGTCCCCATATACCTCTCTCCTCGCAGTAATCACCACACTGTTGACCATGTCCATGAGTCCTTTTTCCTTTTTTTGCTCAGTCTCTCCACCCTGTAACTGCCTCCACCACTAGCTGTCATCCTGTTCTCCATCTATGAGTCTGTCCCCATTTTCCTATATTATGTAAACAGCCACCCAGATAATGAGAGCATAGGCATACACCCTATGAAAACAGAAAGACACACAGGTTAATTCACACAACAATCCACAAACCAGTCTCTGAGTCCATGAGGCTACCTTTTGAGAAGACATTCAGTTGCAAGGCTTTTGCTAGAATGATATTAAACAGTGACAATCTGACAAAAATCTTCTTGCCCATAAATTGAACATCTCTGAAGATGTCACAAACCCAGTTTAACTTCCAAGTGAAAACAAAACTTTGAAGACGGCTAGCTGCTTTGGAC
This sequence comes from Sturnira hondurensis, assembly GCF_014824575.4. Taxonomy (NCBI): domain Eukaryota; kingdom Metazoa; phylum Chordata; class Mammalia; order Chiroptera; family Phyllostomidae; genus Sturnira; species Sturnira hondurensis. The sequence continues at coordinate 6,457,920 of NW_028095197.1, forward strand.
CAGTGTCCCCCACTGAGCACTGGGATTTTCCTTGAATCACAATTTTTCTCTTTAAGAGAAAGAGAAAATTGTCCTCAAAGGGACTGTATTAAGTCCAGTTTTAATTTTTCCTTCTCATTTGCATAAACACAACAAGAGCAACAATTGATCACATATGGTTTTTAAGTCTGCTTTGCTGAAACTCAGGCAAGGAACCTTGAGATCGACCCTTTAGTCATCCCTTCAGGGCACAGAAGCCAAGCCACAATCCTGCCATCTGGCTTTTCCTGTAGTACCTGTTTTCCTCAAGCCTTTGAGATTCCTGCTGTGTTTTAAGTTTCCTTTTTGCCATCTATCAGGAAAGCAACCTTCGTTCCTTCCCTGGAAAGACACCCATGAACCACACCACCAGACAAGGCACCAGGCCATTTTTCCGGTGGGCTTTTGTTCGACTTGAGAGTCATTCTCAGTTCTTCAAGGCTTTCTGGTAACAACCCGAGCCCAGTCATGTCCCCTTCAGGCATGACAGTCCAATCAAAGTTTTGATTAATTAAATCACCAATGGCAACTGGTCTTGTTGGTTTTATGCAAAGAAACCTTATGGCACCACTCACTCCTTCAGAATACCAAATTCTGGAAGGATCAAGTAGAGAGAAAAATACAAAGTATGAAGGGAAATCCTTATCCTTCTCATATGCCCCCACAATTGCATTTCTGTGCCTTCTAGGGGTGTCCAACCTTTTGGTATCTATAAGCCACACTGGAATAAGAAGAGTTGTCTTGGGCCACACATTAAACACACAAACACTAATGAAAACCAATGAGCAAAAAGAAGCTGTTAAGTAAATTTATAACTTTGTGTTGGGCTATATTCATAGGCATTCTGGGCTGCATGTATCCCTTGGGCTGTGAGTTGGACACCCCTGCATACCTTTCATTGTTTGCTTTCCACTTGACGTGAAATTTTAACTCTTCCTTGGAAACCTCAGTTTTCTTTCTCTCTGTGCCTGGCGAAACCCTATTACGCAGTAACATAAATGCATTGATATAATGGATTTCATCCCATCTGTCTAACTGTTGGCTATACTGTTTCAATTGCAGGATGGTGCAGTAACTTAGGGAGCCATGCATGGGCCACCTTTCCTCACAATCCAAAACATACATGGGCTGCACAGTGTTATGATTAATTAGCACCTCCTTAGTTACTGGGTAATAACAGTACATACCCCAGTCTGCCAAAATTCTACCCACTGGGCTCCCTCTAGAAGCCAGTACAGAACTGCCCTTTTTGGCCCGGCATACAGGCTGAAAGCTATAATCAGAGAAATCCAAAACACTTGAGACTGTATAAACAAAACTGGTATCCATGAGTCCGCTATTCCAAAGAGTACTCACACGCCAATCTGCCAAACTGTCATTCCCACACAATGGTTTTTCCAAAACAGTCTTCACCTGGACTTCATTTCCTTTTCACCAGCCAGACATGTTTAGGTGGTCGGCACGTTGAGTGGGTGGGCATGCAGAAAACACCCAGAGACAGGGAAACTCACAGTCAAACTCACAGTCCCACTCTTGGGGTTGACCAGCCACTGGCAGCTAGGGTCCCTTTGTGGTCCTAACTGCTGTTACTGAACAGTACTTGGGGTCCTTCTGCCTGCCACCACCCTCTAGGCAAAAATTCCTGAGGCAAAGGTTTGGTGATAAATGAAGGACCCTGCGTCTTTATTCATATGCAGTTACTTAAGCCTATGAAGTCACAGCTTTAATCATTTAAGCCGATCAATTAAGGCTAAATTCTAACACCAGAGTTCTATCTTTTCTCTATTTCCAGTTATTTTACTTCTATAGGGTTAGTTTTACAAACTAAAGCAACACAATATATAAAACAACACAATTTTGGGAGAATGGCAGGCTTCTGCCTCAGAGTCTTTCTCCTCTGGAATACCCAAAGAATAACCTCGCCACCCTCTGCCAGGCCAGCCTGATCCTAGGCTGTGCCTGGGGCGCCTTCCTAACTGAAATACCATCCTTTGGGAAATTCAGGCAGCTGCAGCATGATCAGCCAGGTGTCCTTGAAGAAGAAGAGCCTAAGAGTGAGCCTAAGCCTGATGGAGAGAGAGCCAGGTCAGGAGCCAGAGAGCTCCCTGCACCAGCCAGAGAGAGAACCATCTCTCTTTTTATTTCCATTGGCTCTGGAGGAATTCAGCTTGTCAGGCAATCTCATCATAGACTGCCCATAATTCCCTCCTTAAACTGCCATAGGCCTCTCCCTAATTCTTCCCCGGGATCTGAGTTATCTTAATCAGATCTCTCTGTCTCAGTACTGTGTTAAATGCTAAGAAGGCTGACTCTGGGCCCTCTGATTTGGCTGTGAACTAGAAGACCTCAAACTTTGCCTTGAAGTAAACTTACTGTCCTGAGAGTAACTTTGCTTTTCTATTTCACTTTGACCTTTATTGACTTCATCCAGAAGTCCTTTTTCTCAAATGGCCATCTGTAGATATCCTGCCATGAGAATTCTAATAGGTCCACGATTTGACACAAACAAATCCTTTCTCTCACCTACTTGTCCCACTCTCTTGGTGCCCTTTCTTCACACTGTGTCTCAGGAGACACATACGTCACACACCTAGCAGTGAACCATCTAAAAACATTACCTATTTTTCAGCCCTGGCTGGTGTGACTCAGTGAGTCGAGCACCAGCCCACAAACCAAAAGGTCGCAGGTTTGATTCCCAGTCAGGGCACATGCCTGGGTTGTGAGCCAGGTCCCCAGCTGGGGGCATGTGAGAGGCAACAGATTGATGTTTCCGTCCTTTTCTTTCTTCCTCCCCCCCCTTCTCTCTAAAATAAATAAATACAATCTTAAGAAAATAAAATAAAAGCATTACCTATTTTCCAAGCATAAACCAGCCTACAAAAGAGGGCCTCTAGGAAATTTGGAGTATGTTTAGCTTGCCAGTCAAGAACTACATTCCAGGTGCTGATGAATATTAGCATCAACACAGGTGGGTCTCTTTTGTCCTTGCCAAAAGTACCCTAGGGAAAATGGGAGTACAGAGCAATCTTTTAGAACACTTCGTGTACTCCCGATGCATACCTTTTTGATATACCAAGATATATTGAGTCAAAGTGCAACTTCTTCAATGGGGAAACCATACCTTACTGAATTTCAAAAGGAAAAAACATATTGGAAACAAATGCATACTACTAAGTGAAAAAAAGTCTGAAAAGGGTACATACTGTATGATTCCAACTATAGACATTCTAGAAAAGGTAAAACTGTGGAAACAAAAAGATCAGTGGTTGTCAGGGGTTTTGGGGAGCCAGGTTGCAGGCCAGGTTCCCAGTGGAGGGCATGCAAGAAGCAACCACACATTGAGATTCTCTCCTTCTCTTTTTCCTTCCCTTCCCTTCCCCCCTCTCTAAAAATAAATAAAATATTTTTTCAAAAGAGAGAGTGCTTACAAGTGCCATATATTATTGTTTTGGACTTGCATATAATGTTCTTCCCCATCACTAAATTGCATATCTTGTTTTAGTACTTAAAAGAGTTTGCTACAGGCCTGATCGGTATGACTCCGTGGATGGGGCATTATTCTGCAAACCAGAGGGCTGCCGGTTTGATTTCCAGTTGGGGCACTGGCTGGGGGCATGCAGGACCTATCAATGTTTCTCTCCCTCTCCTTCTTCCTCTCTCCCCCTTCTCTAAAAATAAATAAAAAATATTTTTGTAAAAAAGTCTACTACAGCACCAAAATGGACATCTTCTTTTAGCACTTAGAAGGGTCTAATAGAAGGAGTCAATCCTTACTGACCAAGGGGGAGTGGAAAGGGCACCTATTTCAACTGAGAATAATATTCTAGCTACTTCTTCCATCCTAAAGCAGTTCTCTAAGGAAGGCTCTTAGAATATTAGACAATCTGATGAGATCGTTGACCCTGCTTGTTGAAACATTCCAGTAGAATCAGGGCACCATTTGCACTTCACACTACCATGCTGCTGAATTTCAAAGGAAACAGATCCTGTTTCATCCTCATCTTCCACCTCTGCCTTCACATTCCATGTCTCTCACCACTGTGCATTTCTCTGACTTAAATGACCTCTTAACGGACTCTGAATATGCTGAGTGCAGGATGCTGATGGCCAGCTGCTTCTAAAGTTTTTTTAGTAGCCTTATTTTTTTAGAGCATTTTTAGGTTCACAGCATAATTGAGTGGAAAGTACAGAGATTCCTCATGTTCCTGTCCCCCTTCCTCACACACACAGCCTCCCCCATTATCAACATCCCCCGCCAAAGTGGTACATTTGTTACAATTGATGGACTTACTTTGACTCATCATAACCCAGAGTCCGTAGTTTACAAAGGGTTCACTCTTGTTGTGATACGTTCTATGGGTTTGAACAAATGTATAATGACATGTGCCTACCACTATAATATCACACAGAGCATTTTCACTACCATAAAAATCCCCTTTGCTCTGCCTATTGATTGCTCTCTCCCCAAAACCCCTGACAACCACTGACCTTTCTGTTTCCACAGTTTTACCTTTTCTAGAATGTCTGTAGTTGGAATCATACAGTATGTACCCTTTTCAGACTTTTTTTCACTTAGTAGTATGCATTTGTTTCCAATATGTTTTTTCCTTTTGAAATTCAGTAAGGTATGGTTTCCCCATTGAAGAAGTTGCACTTTGACTCAATATATCTTGGTATATCAAAAAGGTATGCATCGGGAGTACACGAAGTGTTCTAAAAGATTGCTCTGTACTCCCATTTTCCCTAGGGTACTTTTGGCAAGGACAAAAGAGACCCACCTGAGTTGATGCTAATATTCATCAGCACCTGGAATGTAGTTCTTGACTGGCAAGCTAAACATACTCCAAATTTCCTAGAGGCCCTCTTTTGTAGGCTGGTTTATGCTTGAAAAATAGGTAATGCTTTATTTTATTTTCTTAAGATTGTATTTATTTACTTTTAGAGAGAAGAGGGGGGAGGAAGAAAGAAAAGGACGGAAACATCAATCTGTTGCCTCTCACATGCCCCCAGCTGGGGACCTGGCTCACAACCCAGGCATGTGCCCTGACTGGGAATCAAACCTGCAACCTTTTGGTTTGCAGGCTGGTGCTCAACCCACTGAGTTACACCAGCCAGAGCTGTAGGCACTCTCTTCATGAAATTATCCTAAGCTTAGAAAATGCATCTTTCACATAGCTGCTGTGAGAAATCTCTTAGATACGGTTTCTAAAAATACAGATGCTGAGAGATGTTCTGTCTTTTCTCTAGGGCTGCTAAACTGAAATGACATATTCTTTTTTTTTCTTTTACAAGCTTTTTTAAAAATTTAATTCTTATTCAAGTACAGTTTTCTGTTTCATATTCCCTGCTCTGCCCCCCCCAGTGCTCCCCACCTCCCTCCCATTTCCACCCCCCACCTTAATTATTGTCCATGTGTCCTTATTCTTATTCATGTGAGACTCTCCCCCTTTCCCCTATGATTTTCTCCCCTCTCCTCTCTGGACCCTGTCAGCCTGTTCCGTATTTGAGTGTCATTGGTCATATTTTGCTTGCTTGTTTGTTTCGTTGTTTAGATTCCTGTTAAGGGTGAGATCATAGGGTATTTGTCTTTCACCGCCTGGCTTATTTCACTCAACATAATGCTCTCCAGTTCCATCCATGATGTTGTAAAAGGTAGGAGCTCCTTCTTCCTTTCTGCAGCATAGAATTCCATTGTGTAAATGTACCATAGCTTTTTGATCCAGTCATGAAATGACATATTCCTGAATCTGTCTACAGCCATGTCCCTACCCTCCCAGCTTGGCAAAACTCAAACCAGGAGTGATGTTAAAGGAAAAAACAAAAACTACTCACAATAATTATTAAGGAATGGAAAGCCAGACTTTATTCAGGGGTCTATCACAATAGATACAGGATCACTACAGTGGAGTTTTGCAATAAAGGAGGGAGATTGGGCTCAACTCTGAATATAAGGAAAAGTATACTTTCATAGCCAAGGTGCAGGGTGGGGTGGGGGACAGTGGGTAAAGAAATATTAAGGGGAAACACAAGGAAAAAAAGAGGGGTAGGAAGATTCTGGCTAAACTAACCAAATAGGACTCTGGTTGAAGACAGGCAAAGATTAGACATCACCTGGGGGAATAATGGAAAAGGAGGAATCTGATCAAATAATTAGGGTGATCAGGTATCAAGGGTGGGGGAGTCTGGTTAAGGTGACTTAGCAGGATTCTTGCTAAACCTGGACAATGATGGGATGAACACAAGAGCCCCAAAGTCAGAACTTAGTTGAAAAGAGACTTCAAAGGAGCCGGACTAAAGTTTGGTAAAGGAGCGACTCTGTTGGTGAAAAGAGTCACAGAGATCCAAGACTGAAGGGAAATTAAATCTTTTGTGCACTTGAACCAGCTGTCACTGACTTTTCCTCCTGTGGTCCCTTGGTGCCTCATTCCCACACAAAGTCACAGGCTGAGCAGTGAGGGCCACACCTGGAGACACAGTGGGCAGGGCAGTGCAGTGGGGTGGGGGGCGCCCACAGGCCTGAAGGGTGGTCTTGCACCAGCGGCAGGGCGTTGGGGAGGTTGGCGTGTTCAGGGCGCACCCCTCTGACACCTCAGCCTGCTGCTCACCTAGTGAATTCAGCTTCCTGCCTGGGTCCCAATATGCAGTCTATCAGTGGCCATGGGCAGCAGCAGTCTGGGATGTAGCACCCTAACAGCCTGGGTAAGCCGGGGGCGGGTGGGGATGGGGTGCAGGGACCCGGCAAGCAACCAGGGTCGGGTCTGCAAGCCTCGAACAACCCTTCGGAGACTCTGAGGTGGGAGCTGCCCCCAAAGGGGTGCCTGTGTGTCAGGAGAGAGATTCCCAGGGCCTGCTCAGCATTTGCTGCCATGAGGAGGGTGTCCCCCTTATGGAGGGCACCATCCCTGAGTGAGCTCTGTGTAACTACGACTGGACTTGCCTTAGTAGAAAGACCATTTGGGTACATAAAGGAACCCCAGGAACCTGCACGGTGGGGATGGACCCCCACGGAGGACCCCTATATAAAGGACGACCTTAGAATGTGCCCTAGAACTATCTGGAAGGAACCTCTGCTGGAAGGTGGGGATCCTGCCATGTGATACAGGCCTCCGATAACTTCCAGTATGCTGGCCTCCCCTCCCACTCAATGGGCCCTAATCTGTGTCCCTCCAATGCAGTCAAAGTGGGAGAAAGGAGGGACATTGTGGAATTGATGTTTTTGTCCATTGGCCCCCATTATGATTTTTATTGTAACTGGTAGCCCAGTTGGCTACCAGTTACAATAAAAAAAAGCTGGATTTTAGTGGAGGCAGGAACTTCTATAAAAGCGTAGGGCACAAGTAAAGGGAGGACCAGTGAGGCCTCTGAAGCAAAGATAGCAGACTGAGGGCTCTGGGCCTGACCATGCAGAGAAAGCAGCAGGGTAAGGTGGAATTGATGCAGGCAGGTCCTGAAAGAGAAATCCCTTTGAAGGAAGGAAGAGAAGATATTGTAGGTTTATGGGGCACCGATGTGCTTAGCATGAGACCAGCTTGGTCCTCTGCTTATGGTCTCACGTAATCAAGGTATTGGCTGGGTTGTGTTCTCATCTGGAGGCTTGACTGAATAAGAATCTTCCAGACTCACTCAGGTTGCTGGCAGAATTCATTTCTTCGCAGGACCAAGGGTCCTGTCTTCTTGATGAATATCAGCTGGAGGCAACCCTCAGCATCTAAAGGCTACTAGGCACAGTTTCTAGAGGCCAGTTGCAGCTCTTTGCCACATCCGCTTTTCCAGCATGGCTGCTTCATCAAACCAGAGAGGAGAGTCTTTAGGGTGATTATACCAGAGGACAGTCTGTAGTGTAATGTAATGTTATGTAATGATGTAATGTATGCATGGGAGTGACATCCCGTTACTTTGACCTCATTTTGTTGATTAGAATGAAATCTCGGATCTGCCTGCACTCAGGAAGATGGGGTTACACAAAACATGAACACCAGAGGTAGAAATCGTGGGGGAGAGACTGTCTCCACAGACAGTACCAAAGAAGAGTTGAGGTTGTCATCTCTTCTCATTTCTTCAGTCAGCCAAGTGGTCCTATTCTTTTTTCTTGTTCCCACTCTTATTTACCAGCACCTGCTCCCCGAAGTCTTCTCCACGCCCTTCTCAAGTGACCACAGATTCTTCAGCACTCACATCGTCCCTACAATGCTATCTTCTATATCTTTTTTCCTTGATAAGGAAACAGAAAACCCAATTCTACCTGCCAGTTAAAGAGTAAACGTGAAGCATAATCCCTGTGGCTTTTGTTCATTGATTTCCTTTTTAACCTGAGTGTCTCTCCTCAATTTCTTTCAGCACAGGGAGAGCCTGTTTTTTTTCTCACCAGCCATCTATTTTTACCCATTGCCAATTACTGCTGGGAGAGGCAACCTGCCATGGGCCTCATGCATTCCTGTATGTTCTTACTAGTATGCCAAGAATATAAGGTTACCACTGTTTCCCAGTCCGTTTCTCAGAATTGTATTTGCAACAAGCAACCTTGACAGACAATGTAATACATCCTCCTAGACAAAGGTCAGGCTTGCTTCTTACTATAAGAGCAGTGAAACCCCAAACCTCAGCATTCCTGTCCTGTAACAGCCTGCTGCATGTGCAGGCATCTCTCATAGATCCTGTACCACCCTCATGGCACTTGGTGTAACTGATGTAAAAATCATACCAAGGCTTTTGCTAAGGTGGTGCTGTAACAAAGTCCTTTATATTTGACCCAGGAGTCTGCCAGCATTCATAAAACAGTAACAAGACAACTTGTTAGCTTATAGTACATAGAGTAAAATACAGACTCTGCAGAGTTCTTGACAGTTACTACCACTTGTTTTTCTAGAAGTTAAAGGTGATTTTATTCATTTTTACAGCACCTCACTTGTATATCTTGGAGCCCACAGCCCTGAACCAAGCCCCTGCCTTGGTGCTACAGCCAAGCTAAATGCAGACTTTGGGGAACACGACACAGAGATTCAGGCGGCTACACCTCTGAAATGTGTGTCCACCCAGTCTTGTGGGTGGAGGCATGGCTTGGTGAGCTCTTGAGAGAGCCTAGGAAGTATTTGAGTCTCTGGGGTAACAGAGGAGTGCCGTACTGGAGGGCCTGGTGCCTGGGGTGAGGGGTGAGGGAGGTACACAGGGCTGACTTACCTCTGAGTGAGTGCAGAATGAACACACCTACCACAGATTGAGGTCCTGAAGGTAGGGAAAGGAGGTGTGCTAATTCACCCCTACTCACCGCTAGTGTCTGAAGGCCCACTACCTCTTAGGACAGGCACTGGGGCCAGGCTCTGGGGGAGTAGCCCTGGGAGCCATGTTGCAAGAGTCTGGAAAAGCCCACATTGGGAAGTGGTCACTTTCCCTTTGGCCCCAGAACTCGGGCCTGTTTGCTTGGCCAGGTGGGGGGCTTCTGGGGCAACAGATGCTCCCAGCTTGGCAGGCAGGAGCTGGGGAGGGGTATGGCAGGAATTTTGGCTTAGAGGCTGGGCTAATCCCGGAACAGGGCTTGGGGTGGGCTGGACCACTGCAGGCCAACAAAGATCAAAGGGCTGGGTGCCTTTGTGCTCCTTGGTTCCCAGATGAGCCTTGAACCCTCCAGGGACTGTATCAAGCTATTTTGATACTGTGCAGCTGTTACTGAAGGAGCCTCTGAATTCCTGGAGCACAAATGACCCATACCTTCCTAAGTGTGTGATATTTGTGTGCCTAGTGTGGTTGAAGATGCTAGCCATTGTGTAGCTACCTGGGTTTAGGGTTAGGGTTAGGGTTAGGGTTAGGGTTAGGGTTTTCCTTAGATTCCTTAGATTCCTTAGATTCCTTAGGGTTTTCCATTGATGAAGTGGTTACAGTGGGAAGTGGTAAGCCTAGGGCCATATAAAGATTATCAGGGTAATACCCACCAGCATTACCTTGACAGGGTGTGTCTATCTGGCTTACTCTTTCCTCAGAGGCTGGGTCTGCTGTGTCAGAGGGGCTGGGGGATGAGGGCTCTGCAGTCAACTGGGGACACTCAGGGATGAAGATGGATGTGTAGGTGAAGGATGGGGCAGCTGGAGAGGACACTCACTTACTGACCTTGAGTTTTTTAAAAAGCACACAGCCAAGTTGATGAGACCAGATGTATACATGTGAATCCAAGACTGTCCTTTAAATTAAAGGGCAGGCAATGGGGCAGAAATGAGGAACTGGCGTTTAGAGGAAGGATAAACCTGGTCTGAGGTAGCTGAGGAGGATTTGTACAATAGAGCAGCTTTGAAGGATGGATTTGGACCATGTTTGTGTTTGTGGGTCAGCAAGATGGGCTGTGCAGTTGGCATGTGTGCAAGGCTGTCTTAGTCTCTGCATGTGCGCTGGTGCCTGCTCGAGTGCGTCTACCTCAGGGCACTCCTGCGTCTGTGTAGGTGTGTTTCCTGGACATGTCTCTTGTAACTCTAAACTAGTTTCTGTGTGGCATTGTTGAAATTGTGCCTTTCTGTTTATGCATCTGCGTGGCTGGGGGGTCTGTGTCCAAGTGTCTCTGAGTATGAGATTCTGCCTGGCCTCTCACTTTTCCCTGATGCACCCCAGCTGGAGCGCTATTTACACAACGAATAGCTTTTCCTCTGGATTCCCATGGGTCCTGCTGTCTGCTTAAGGCCTTGCCCCTGTGGAAAGCCCCAATATGTTCCTTGCCTGGCCATGGACCCAGAGGAGTTATAGTGCAGGAGGGGAACGAGGCGGGAAAGGCAGCCAGTTGGCAACACCCACCCTCCTTCTGGAAAGAGGTCTGTGTCTGGCCCATTCCCAGGCCCCCTATTGCTTCCCCATGCTCTCTCATCCAGACCGAGTATTCAGGGTCCTGGCCTCACTGTCTCTGGGGATCTGGGGCTTTGTGTTCCCCAGCATCTTATATTGTACTCATTCCTCCATTCTCACTTGGACTCAAGGTTGTTCTCCCTTCTTTCCTCTCCCTGCAGGGGACATAGGAGCCATTCTTGTCCTTCATTCTCTGACAGCTCTGGCCTATGCCATGGGTGCCTAAGCCCCAGTGGAACACTAGGCTTTGGATGGCTGGTAAGGAGCCAGGGCCCAGGCCCTCTCAGAAGGTGCAGAAAGCAGTGTCTCCATAGGGTTTATCCCTGTGCTCATCCTGTGTTTGTTGCCCTCCCAACATGGACAATGGTGAGCAGATACAAAAAGGAATCAGACGTGGTCTCTACCCTCTATCCTCATTGTTTAACAGAAGGAGTAATTTAGTGGAGAAGCCACTGTCCTCCACTGCAGGTGGTCAGTTGCCTGCAATTCTCTCTGTAGAATTCTGTAGTGCCCTGTGCGGAGGTCAAGGGAAGGGCTTCAGGAGGACAGAGCCATTCGCCATGATGATACCTCAGAGGGCCAGAGGCGAACTCCAGTGTTTCCAAGCAAGCATGATGTATTCCTAGTACCTGCCACCCATTCTGCTGTAGTAAATTCGAGTTTTGGCCTTCCTTCTGGTTTCTGTTTTCTTCTGAATTTCTCTCTTTTGAGCTTAAATGACCTAGTGAGCAGGGTTTGTGCTAGAGTTTGGAATGGGATAATCAAAACTTCATCCCTAAAAAGCCTATGTGAATCACACTCTGATCATGTCTTCTTTCAGCTGACTTTGCTGAGAATTGAGAATCCTTGATTCTACCTCATCTTTCTGCTCCCGGCTGTTTGTTACTGGACTTAGCAGCAGAAGCCAGTACTGATATGTGCCACGTAGGTTTTTCTGTATCCTGAATTAGGATGTGTGCACATTAACCTCTGCTTCCCCCCGAGCTATTGTGACCTTTCTGGGTCATTCCCTTCATTCTGGGCCTCCATGTCATGTCTTTGTTCTGTGGCCCTTTGCCCAACTCCCACCGGGCAGGGAGGATATGCCTGTCACAAGACCTTCTATGATCTTTGGGGAGGCTTTAGGAGAAAACACCTGTGCCTTCTTGTAGAGGCCACACTAGGGGCTAGGCCCCCATCCCTCAGACACAGAATCTCACCATTCAGAGGAGGACACATTCCTGCTTCTTCCATCCTGGCTTTTCTGCATCTGCTAGTAATGAACATGTTGTACCAGGTGGGGTCCTAGCAGAGGAAGGGAGTCCTGCTACCACCTCCTCCTCATCTGATGGAATGTTGAGTCATCCTGGATTTCCTTAGGACTCAATGAGGCAGGGGCAGCCCACAGTCCCCCCACCATTTCATAAGGAAGTGACAGTACTTCCCATGCTTCCTCAACTCTTGGCCCCTCTGCAGTGGATCAGATGTTGGGAATGCAGTGGTGCCACCTTCTGAGAAATATGAGGTGTCCAAAAAGAGATCCATACTATTTACTCAGGGCAGCCACTTTGTCTTTCTGCTTCCCAGTTTCCCCCCGAAAAAAACTCCATTGTCCCTTGCTGAACACTAGGATGCCACACCCACCCTCTTTTTGTCTCTAGGCTCTGTGCATCTAGAACTTCTCTGCAATCTCTCCTGAGGCTCCAGTCTTCCAAGAACACCTGCTTCACATTTGTGATCAACTTCAACCATCTTTTTATGCCCACCTGGACTCTCAATTTGACATACACTCCTTAAGCCTAATATTAGTCTTCTATAGTGACTTCCAGAATTCATTTCCACCTCTGGCTTTTGGTTTTTGTTCTCCATTTCTCTCCCTCCACCCACAGTCACGGTCCCTTCCCAGATTTTCTCACACCCTTTTTTGTTTTTGTCCACACTCTCTTTCTACTTACCAGCAGCAAAGTGTCTGTGCTTTTAGCCAAGGCCACCCCTGAATTGGGCCTTCACTCCCATCCCTTATCTCTACACCACGTTGCTCTAGCAGTTCTTGCCTTGCTCTCCTGCATTACCAGTTTATTCCTCCTGTCTGCATAACTTTCAGCAACATTTGATGTTCTATGTCTGTCCACCTAAAAAACCCTCTCTGGGTCTCACTTTCTCCTACAGCTGTTCTCTCATTTTTATGCACCTCTGTGGAACCAACCTCTTCGAAGGAATTGATTATACTTTTTATCACCAATCACTCTCTTTCCATTCCCTTTGAATTTATTCCAGTCACACTCACACCTTCTTCATTCACCTGAGTCTGTTTTTTTCAATGTCATGAGTGATCTCCATGTTGCTAAGTCTAATTATTTGGTCAACTCATAACTTTTCATGTGTTCTCCTTGCAATACTTTGCTGTCTTAGCTTCCAGTATTTTATATTACTCTAGTTTTCCTCCTTCCTCCCTGGCTTCTCAGTCTCCTCTGCATACCTCTTCCCCCTTTTTTCTCCTAGTTTCTTAACATTAAACTGTCCCAGAGCCCAGTCCTTAGACCTCTCCTTCATTTACACTCATTCCCTAGGTGGTCTAATCTGGTCTCATGGATTTATACATACCAATCAATCAATCAATCAATCATCTATAGGCATAGCCAGGACCCTCCCAGAGGACCATTATAGGCTCTAGAAGAAGCAGGAAGATTACTTATACAATTATTGCAATAATTGTAGCAGTGGAGGAAGTAAGAAGTGGTCATGTTCTGAATTCATTTTGAAGGTAAAGACAACAGGATTTTCTGGTGAATTGAATGTGGACTGTTAGAGATAATACTCCAAAGATATTTTGGGTCTGAACAACTGGCAACAGAGAAGTACCATTAATGGATATGGGAAATACAACAATGGGAACAGGTTTGGTATGTGCAATGGGGTGGTGGGGGAAGATACAGGAAATCAGGGGTTCACTTTTGAGATGACATCCTGGACCTCCAAGCATTTATGTTGAATTACACAATTTGGACACATGAGACTGTCTACCCCATAAGATAAGAATCTCCATAGAGGCAAGGCCCGTGTCTTGGTGACTGCTGTGTCTGGCATAGTTCCTGGCACATAGTAAATACTCAGATATTTTAATTATTGAATGCAAGATGCCTCTGAAGGTCATTGTTATTGTGACTGCTCTATGTGACCCTAGGGTTCTCCTCATCAGCTGAGTACTTCCTCCTGTGGCAGGACCCCACACACCACAGCTCTCATCACACTGATGTAGTAATTGATCTGCCTCCTCAGTCCAGACTTTGGACTCAAGTACTATTAAGGTATTACCATATGCCAGCCTATTTTAAACCCCGGGCATGGAAGCATTAAAGTAATTATTCTAGAAAGAAAGGATGAGAAAAGTATGGCAACTATAAGCAGAGGCATTAAAAATAGAGGAAAGGGGACAACTTGAGATATACCAAAATTGGAACCTAGTGCCTGACTTGATATATGGTCCGAGCAAAACAGTGGATGTATAGTGATATCCTTCCATGACATTGGAAAACAGTTTGACGGGGTAGAGGGTGTTTGGAAATCTTGAATTAATTTGCATTGTGTTTGGAGCAATATGGAGCTTCCCCCCTGGCTATTGGCTCTACAGGTGGAACTCAGGAGAGAGACAGGTAGAGAGCAGTGGCTTTGGGAACCAGTACATTAATAGTAATTGAGGTTTGGGGTATGGATGTTCAGTTATCCCCTCTCCCCAGATGAAGAAATTAGGGCTCAGCCCTGGCTAGTGTAGCTCAGTGGATTGAGCACAGGCCTGCAAACCAGGGGATCAAGGTTCGATTTCCAGTCAGGGCACGTGCCTGGGTTGCAGGCCAGTTCCCGTCAGGGGATGCACGAGAGGCAACCATACATTGATATTTCTCTCCCTCTCTCCTTCCCTTCCCTTCTAAAGATAAATAAGTAAAATCTTTTAAAAAAAAGAAAAAAGAAATTAGGGCTCAGAAATGTTAAGTAACTTGTCAAATGTCAGGGTTAGGGTTCTAACTCTGATGATTTTTTCCATATTTCATTCTGTGACTTTGACTTAAATCTGCATTCTCTCCAAGGGTCACACATTTGGCCTGAAAATCATAAAAACACAGGCTAAAGGATTTTGTAATATTTTTCTTGCACTGTAGTTTTGCTGTCCTTTGTTCATGCTTATCATCTTTCTCTGAAATCATTCTCTGGCCACTTCAGCCAGAAGTTTCCTTCTAAAGATGATCCAAATGTTTTACTCATACTTAAGCTTACATTGAGTAGAATAAGCACAGCCTTGAGCTGTTCTGCAGTGGCCTCCTTAAGGGTCTGGGGTTCCAGTATTCCTTCCAGGGAGACAAATACCTGACCCAGTCCAGTTGAAGATAGGACAGGGTCCACTTCATGGCTCTTCAGGAGGTCAAGGGAACACTAATATAATGTTTACCATTAAGAGATCCACTCTGTGGCCGGGGCTACTGGGGCTGCTGGCAGATTACCTGTTTAGTGATGGTTCTGGAGGTTGGGGATGGGAGTGCAGGCCAACTGAACAGAAAGAGGGAAGAACTCTAGCTTTGCCTCAGTATGACAGGTTATTTGAGACGGCTCCTAAAACAGGTCTGAATGAGGACCTCCACTGAGTCTGTGTGTGAGGGAGTGTCTGTAAGATATTGTTTTGGAAGGGGCTTACATTTCTCACAAGCTGCTTATAGATTTCAGCTTGCCTCTTAGCCTTTCTCTTGGGTTTTACCATTTCATATCAAGGGTTTCAGAGAATTTCACATTATAGTCCATTAATGATAAACATTTCTCTGAAAAAGGAAATTTGAATATTCTCAGAGAAACAGGCAAGGGGGCCACAGTCCCACTTTTGTTCTGAGCAGCTGATTTTGTTACAGGCTCATGTGTACCATTCAAATCTAGATTCCTGGCTACTTTCTGTGTCTGGTTAATGGAACGAGACACTTCTTAAAAGCCTTTAAAGTTTTCTTTTGATAGTCAAGGTGAATAGTTCTGGTGCTTTCTGAAATTTGACAGGACATTAATGAAGAAATGAGAAAGGATGACAGGAACCAGGGACTAGAGCTGATAGGCTTATATGATGCAGTCTTTGGTTGGGGAAAGGACAAAAGTCACCCTCAGAGGGGAAGGCACCAAGTAGATCCCAGGAGGGGACACAGCAGATTAAGCTCAACACCATATAATATACATGATATGCATTAGAATATATATATATATATATATATATATATATATATATATATATATGTACATAAACATTCAGAGAGGTATGGCTGATGGAAAAGAACTGGAGAAGGATCCCAGGTGTAGGTAGTGTAGAAATGAGATATAACAGTAAGGCCAGGTATAAGCTGCTGATGGTAACTTGATAAGCCCAGATCATTTAGAAAACCCCTTCTGTTTGTGGTTCTTTCCCAGAACTCACTTCCCTTTATCACACTACAGACAAGCACACTGAAGCTCAGATTTAATTAATTCCCCCCAGAGCATGTGGGCCTTGGGTTGGATTCCTGGCTCTAGGTTCTTTTGAGTACAAATCAAATTTGCTTTGTTCCCTTACAGGCCCTGGTCAGGACATGCCAGTATCTGTCCCAAATACTCAGGCCTCTGTCTGCCTATAAGCACTATTCTCTGTCTGCCCTTGGGAGTGGGAAACATGCCCCTCTCCATATGCTGCTGTGATCTTCTTTCCAGGACTCATTTGTTCTATGCACATGACAGGTGGCAAGAGAGCTGCTGCAGCCTCCGAAATGAGTCCTACAGAGAGATTTAACCAATAACCAAAAAAGAGAAAAGAGGGGGAGATTCCATCACTTGCTTTGACCTACCTCACATTAGCTATGTGCTTTTGATAAGCACGAAGCACTTCCTCAAGACTGGACCACTGTGGCACTTTTCTAAAAAGCTCCTCTCCAGATGTGGCCATATATAGAAGTCATTAGTGAATTTTCCCTGTGGATTCCTGGCCACTCCTTCTTGTCAGTACTATCCTCATGACCACGTTGCTCCTCTGGGCCCAGTGATACCATGGAGAGCCCAGATAGAATTCAAGTCTGACCTTTCCCTTCAGTGCACCTTAGACAAGGGTCTTCCTTCTCTGCTCAAGTCTCTTTATCCACTGTCCAGGGAGGGGCTGGGAGGACTTGGTGTGAAATGCTGACTGTGCCTAAGTGTGGGTTAAACTTCTTCCCTAGATAGGAAGGGTACTTTAGCCTCCCTCATGCCTTCCTTTAACACATCACAGTGGAGAGAAGGAGCAGGCAGACAAATCTTTGCTTAGACATATAGCTGTATTTTGAGTGGCACTCTGTTGTACCTGCACATGAATAAAAATGACAGTAGCAGTCTTCTTCAAGGGACACAGACACTGAGGAGCCTACAACATCTTTTGATTGTGCTGGGTCCTCTTGAGCAGGCCAGTATTTCCCTCTGAGGTGAGAGTGGAGAGTTAGGGTGGGTTCCCTGGTTGGGTGGCACAAGCCAGTTGAGGACAGTGCCGAGGGCAGTGGCGCAGGTGGCCCAAGCCTGAGGCAGAGTGGAGTGGATTGAAGCAGGAGCGGTGCCGGAGCCTACTCTCTGGAAAATGGGAGCCACACAAGAAGTACAGGCCCATCTGCTTCTCAGGAGGGGGAGATTGGGACTTGAGGTTCCCTCTTGCCTTCTCTGTTTTAGTTCTGTCCATGGAACTTCTGGCTGGAGCCAGCCTCTTTTCTACATTTTCTTTTCTGCTGTGGGCCATTTTCTCAGCTGCTGAAAACATAGGTTCCTTGTGCCCTTTTGCCTTGAGGTTTATACCCTGCACAAAGGACTTCATCCTACTTCTCAAGCCTGATTCTGGAAGCATAGGCCTCATGTGACAAGGAACAGGCATCACCTGCCTCTGCAAAACCCGACCTTGCAAAATTTGGCCCTGTGATGGCTTATGCTGAATGAGATGGCCCTGTGACACCTGGAACCCCACAGGCTGGGCATCCTGAGGGATCCTTGCTGGTTTGAGGCTGACATTGAGCCTGGTTTGACTGTCTTGCAGGCCATTCTTCTTAGATTTCTCCCCTCCAAGGACTCCTGGAGGTGGCTCTGGGGGTTTCAGCTGAGGGCGATGCCGGGAACAGTGTTGATGGGGAACATCAAGGTGCAAGCTATGTCTTCGTCGCCAGGGGCTATGGGGTATCCTGTTCAGGAGCATCCCTTCTGGCCTCTGGGCTTCAGCAGAGTGGCTTTTTTCTCTTGCTGAGGAGAGCACAAACCCTGCATCTCCCTCTCCATGGTCTCCTGCCAATTTGGGTCTCCCTGGGTCCTTTTCCTTTTCAGCCAGCTTGGGGACTCGGGCTGAATACTTGCTCTTGCCAGGGCTTTGGGACTCAGAGCTCCAGGGCTCCTCCAGGCTGGGCTTGTTCACACTGGCCTCCAACTGAACACAAAGCACCTGGCCCTCTGTCATGTCCCCACTGGGTTGTGACATCTTGGAAGACCCGTGGGCAGAGGCATGGGGTGCTGCTGTGGAACTAGGTTGCTTCTGGTTCGGCTGCACTGCGTTTGACTCAAGGGCCAGCTGTCCTTTAAGGTAGAGCCATTTTGGATCTGGGGCCGGGGGAATGTTTGGTGGGATGGGGAGTTTCTGGGGCAATGCTTCTCCTCGGTTGTTTAGACTCCCAAGAGACTCCTGTGTGGATGTGTTCTTTGGGATTACTACAGTTTGTTTCCTGGACTCCCTAGCCTTTATGGGAATTCCCCATTGTATCTCTAGCATTTTCCTTTTCAGATGGAAATTTAGTTTGGCCAAGATGGATTTCTTGAGGAGGTAGGGCTTGGCAGATTGTGTCTGGCTTTCTAGAGGCTCCATCTCAATCATTCCTTCCACCAGCACTTCAGGCTGAATATCATCTGCATTTTCTGCACAAGTGCCATTGGCACCTTGAAAGCATGGCCCAGGGCTTGGACACTTCTTTTCAGTGTCAGAGGCAGCCCCCACTTCTGGAAATGCAGTCAGAGGTTCTGTTAAGCTTTCAACAGGTTCAGGTACCACGTCTGTAATTATAGCTTCAGTAGTTATTGCTCGGGTACTGGCCTTGGAGGGAGCCACATAATATAGAGGAGGCAACCCTGACAAGAAGGCCAAATACTTGTGCCGTAAAGTTGTCTTCAGTTCCTCAATGGCTTCCTTGGACAGGGCTTGAGGTAGCTTTGGATGTTCAATGACAGCTTCTGGTGAGGTCTGTTGTTGCTGATCTAGGGATGTCGGCATCCTGGACATAATTTTCTGCTGTAGGTCAGTGTTGGTTGCTGCCTGTAGCTCCAGGGGCTTGCTTTCTGGGGTGCAGTGGAAGGTAGCCACCTCGAGACCCCCGGGAATGATGCACTCACAAGACCCATATGCATGGTCAGGGACCTTGCCCTGGTGAATCTGCCTACATTTGGCATCAATGTGGTTCTTCAGTATTGCCTTGACCTGGTCAAATAAGTGTGGCATGAGGACTCGGTGCTCAAATGTTGAGAAAGTGTCACCAGCACCAGTGGCTTCTAGGGCTGAGGGGTGGGGACCACTCACACTGGTTAGGGCTGTGCTGCTCCAGGATGAAGTCTGCTGGTGAGTTGGGGACAGGAGCAACTGGAAGGACTGCTGGATCTTTGGGGGCAGGCCCCAGCGATGGTGAATCAACTGCCTCTGGAGGTGGAATTCCAGCAACCTCCGGGCGTGGTCTGGCAAGAGGAGTAGTTCTCTTGTGAAGATGGAGATGGGCTTTCCTGGCCAGGAAGTTCTCACAGCTCCCAGAGGCTGGGCTGTGTCACCACACTTATATGTCACAGGGCCCTGGGTGTGCTGAGCTCTCTGGAAAACAGCTGGCAAACTGCATTGACACTGGAGCTGCCTCTGCAGTAGGTGCCACTCTAAGGCTTCACACTGGGCCAGAGTCAGAAGTGGGACATTGAGCTGAGCTGGTGGATGGTCACATGGCATGACCCAATTTGGGGATGATGGGGGCGAGGGTGGGTATGACTGGGGTGGAGTTTTAGGCAACAGAGGGAGGAAGGAGAGGTCCTTGAGGTGAAAAGGACCCTTCAAGGGGAGCCTGGACAGGCTTCTATTTGTGGAATGGCCTTGAGAGCCCAAGAAGGTGTCAGCCAGGGACTCACTGTGCAGAGAAGGGAGTCCACAGAATAGCTGGCTGTATTTCTGCTGCAAATGGCCCACTGAGTCCTCAGTCTGTTGCCCAGGAAGTGGGTAGAGGCCACCCAAGTCTTTAAGGGCTAGAGAGGGCAAGGGCAGAGCCATGTGGTTTGGGTTTTGGTGGTAGTGGTGTCTTTGTATTGGGTCTGTAAGAGACCATTGAGAAACCCAGAATGTCTGGGTTGCCTGGCCAGCCATACATGAACCCCAGGTCTGGTAGGAAGTAGAGGCAAGTTTCGCAGCAGAGAATTTGTAAGTATCATCTTGGATGAAAGAAACTGGCTCGTTATTTAGAGGTTGGTAAAACAATGGCGGGTTTGGCATAAGCTTCCTCAGGGACTCCTCTACCCGTCTGGGCAGCCCCCACCTCTGGAAATGCATCCATTTTTTTACATGTACCTCCAGAAATCTCAGGACTTCAGGACTGGGGGATGGCAGGTGGGTAGGGAGGACAGTGAGCATAGGTAAGGCTATAGGATGTGTTATGGTAGTGATATCTTGGTTCAGGGTCAGCAGAGGGTCCTGGGGATGCAAGGGCTGCTGACCTTGGTTCCCGTACATAAGGTTGAGGTTTTGCTGCATAACCTCCTGCTGGTTCACAGGAATCCTACATTCCTCAAACCTTGAAGAAGACATAGTCTTTTGGAGCTCGGGCATATCTTGTACTTGAAATCCTTGTCCTAGATGGACATTTTCAGCCCAGTGTTCTTGCATACCAACTGTGTCAGCTGATTGGACCACTGACCAGGTAACTGGCTGGGTTAAATATTTCTGATCCATTAATTGTGATGCTGAAGGGGTTGCAGATTGAAGCAAGCATGTGGAGTGATGATCCAGACTGTGTTCAAAAGATACATTAGACTTGGACAAAATCTCTAGGCAAGAGGAGCCCTGTGACGGCCCCATTGAAGTGGGATAGATTAGGATGTTCTCACCCACCAGCAGCTGCTGGATCTCCAGAGCCATGTTATTGCAGACTTGGCAGCAGGTATCTGCACACAGTAGCCTCCGCACACTTCCCTCCTGGGGAAGCCAGCTCTGGCTGGAGGAGAAAACATGGCAACTGTTACTGATGATCTCAGCAACACATGGGAACACAGGGCCACGAGTGACTGGTAGGTGGATGAGTTGTCACTGCCCTGTGTTAAGAAGCTTAACCAAGAGATGGGAGATGGGGTGCCAGTGGTTTGCTGATAGGACTTCCCTAGGGCCATCACCATCACCAGGCAGAACCTGGTCTCAGTCTCATTTGGGGCTAAGAAGGCCACAGCATGGCATTCAGTATTTCCAAGCTATAAAAAATGAGGTCTTTGTGGGAACTCTGTTTCCTGGGGACTGTGAGGTGTATACAACACCTCTGGGGAGCCAATCACATTCTCTAGAGTTCTTAACAGGAGGATGAGATGTTAAGCTCCTGGCTGAGAGATGTCCCAGGAACTGAGCTTCCTCGAGACAGCACCAGGGAAGGTGATGTCAGCAGGGCCCAGGGGTCTGCCCTTGAAAGGGTGTGGCTGTAAGGAGACTATGACAGTGATGACTTATTTATGCACTATTCACCCATTCTCTTAGCTGGATAACTGGTCTTATGGCTAAGTACAAACCCAGGTAGGTTTGATGAATTAAGCAATAGTCAAATTCTGAATTCTGGAGCATCCAGAGCCTAGCCCAGAACTGGGAGACTCCTCCCTCCTGAGTCATCTGAGCCCCCTTTGCCCTGGCAACCCTCTCAACCCTGCTGCAGCCCCCACTGTGTCCAACTCCCTTCCAGCTATTATCCCTCTCCTCATCCCTGCCCCAGGCCAAGCAGAGAAACCATCATGATCCAGGCTGGAGCCGGAGTACCACAAAGAGCAACTGATCACCTTTTCATGACAGACAGCAGCTCCCATGGCTTCTCGGCTTCTTTCCAGGAAAGTCTCCGAGCTGAGAAACCAGGAGACAGTGTTACATGGAATGAGAGAGGATCCAGGGACATCCTATAGAAGCTAAAGGCCTCTGATTGAGAGAAGACTGGAAACCCCAACAGTCAATGCCCTAAGGCATGTCTGTGTCCAACTCAACCAGCTATGGTGTGCTGTCCTAGACCTATCCCATTAGGTCTTCACAGCCACACTGTGGGTGAGGCCGGATCTTCAGATGCCCATTTCATGGATAAAAGACCTAGAGCTGGAGTGAAACTCTGTGAAACTAGTAAATGGCACAGCTAAGGACTTCTGTCTTACTTCTCTATTCTTCACTCCCTGGGCTGAGGTGGTGAATTTTGGAATATTCCCAGGCTCTGATTTCCCACCCTAGAAATTCTTCTGGGAGAATGTGTGAACTTGGGGAATTGGAAACTTTTGTGGTTAGAGTACCTATTCCTGGCACCAGAGGGCAAAGAAGGACAAAATTCGTGGAACCTCGCCCACAGTGGAGGGGAGTCAGAGAAGGCACTGGTACTTTACCTCTTAATGCTGCATCTCTAGCCTTTTGCTTGAGTTTTCGGTGATACTTAAAGACAAAAAAGTTAAAGTGTGAAGGTGGGACACCGTATTCTTTTCATGTTCATAATAAGACAAAACCAATACAAATTTCTTAATTCCTTTCTGTGCCTGTCTCTACTTAATACACTCATCTACATTTTGTTCCTCTGCTCTACCCTTTTCACCCCAACACTTCATTTTCTAGTTCTTTCTCACTTACTTCAAGGCTCCCTTTATTCCATATTTCCTGTCCCCCTTCCCAGGACTAGTCCTCTGGGGGGCTAACCATGACGGGAGGGATTTGGGAATAGATTCAATGGTAATGGTAATTAGTTCTAACAGCCTTAGGACTTTTGCTTACTAAGTCCACCAACTAGAGTAAGCCCCCATATTGGGATGTCTTTTGAGATCCAGGGAGGTAGATTCCATTTCATCCAGGTCGCAACCCAAGGTAGATAGAGAGGTTCTAGATTTTTCAGTTAGAATACACTGCAGGGGTGGCTTGGTAAGAAATTATTTCTAGGTTCTGAGAAAAGTACCATATTAGGGTAACTGAATGTATGGTATAAAAATTGGTGAGGAAGGTAAAAACAGACTCTGAGATCTTAAAAAGTTTCTTATCTGAGATTTAATTAGTTCAATTGTAGAGTTAATATCTCCCTACCAGGCAGCAACTTCTTTTAGGTTCCAACCTTAATCCTTGGTAACTCCTTTTCACTTGCCAGATAATTAAGATAATAATGAAGATGGTGCCATATATATATAAGAAATAGCCAACATTCCAAAGAACAAAAGTAAAACTTAGCATGACCTAAACCACATGCGCATAAGGAGACCAGCCGTTCCTTTATCCAGGCTGTCAGGATCCTAGATCCTGACTTGTCCTCTTACCTCACAGAGGACGGAACCAGGTCACCAGACTGCATCACAAAGTTCTTCTGCTCCACAAGGCAGGTGTCGTGTCAAAGAGTTTTATCCTTTTTTGGGAAGCGTGTGTGGTGATTTGGTTTGTAGATTAGGGTGTCTGGTGGTCTTGTAAGGGTTACAGATCCAGAGACCAAATGCGCTTGCTCACAGGCAGTGTCTCTGCTCCCACTTTGCCTTCGCCCTCTACACCCTACACCAGACTGATAGCTCAGCTCTCTCCTTCATGACAATTGTCTGGCCACTCATCCCTAGAAAACTGCGTGTTTAGGGCACCTCCTGAGGAAGAGGGACAGAGGAAACTCCACCAATTCCCCTGCTTGTACTGGAAATGTATCTGAGAAGCACACACACGCTTAGGGAGGGCAGAGTCTGGTTATGGCTTGGAAATGGAGTCTTGATGTAATAGGCAATGATGATTAGAAATTAGAGGTACATAAGGGGCCCATGGCTGATGTGGTGAGGAAAGGCCAAGGTGGTCGTGGCACAGCTTTAAACTTATATACATGGGGGAAGGAAGCCATCATTGGGGTGGGAAGAGATTTTTAAACACTACTTTTAACGAGGCAAATGAATTTGGCTTCTTTCTTCCTTTCTTCCCTTCTCCCTTTCTCTTTTTCTTTTATTCCTTTTTGTCCTAGAGCTGCTTCTACTCATGTGACAGCCTTCTGCGTGGCCAGGAAGATGATTTCCCTAGGGACATAAGTAACCACTTCCAATTACGGGTCACAACCTAATTGCTGCTCGTGGACCTACATATTTTCTCTGCATATGTGCTGTTTACCTGAGGAGTTTTTTTAAACCTGATTTGGGTAACTTTTAGGCAGGACTCTCTTTCTTTCCAATCAGCTCCAGGACCTATCACACCTATAACTCAACTACTAATTTAGACATTATGTTACTTGCTTGGCCTCTTTGGATTTTATGATATGACTCTAATATCCCAGGTTCCTGAATTTCCTTGAGAGTGTTTTGCTTTGGTCATAATGGTCTAACAGTCCAAATTCTGAGACTCAAAAACCTTTTAAGAAGTTATTTGCTTCTTCTTCCAGCATCCAGACCTCCACCCAGCTGGCCCTGAGCTGGGCTGTGTCAAGGGTACAAAGACATCTGAATCCTGTCTCCTTCCTGCTCTCAAAACACTTAACTACTAGGTTTCCAACATAAGACCAATTCACATAAAGCAAGAGCCAACAGCCTAGAACAAATAGAATTATATACTCATTTGTGAGACCTAGATCACAAACACTCATTTCAGAGAAGAGAAAGCATAGTGAAGATCAGGATCGTCAGAGAAGGCTCTTGGGTAGAGTGACATTGGATTTGGGTCTCAAAGTATAGGCTGTGGAGCAAAGAAACATGTTTCAGGTGGCAGAAAAACTTATCAACGTGCAGAACACTTATCAACATTTAGCAGTAGGAAGTGCAGTCCATTTTTAGCAGACATTTAAGTGGGTAGATTAGAGAGGACTTGTGAGAAAGATTGGAGGTAGAGACATGAGGCCTTTTCATGACAGTTCAATGCATTTAATTGATTTCAATAACTGAAATTAATTGGTTTTATGATGGTACAGAATTCAAAAGGCAAAAAAAAGTTATGTGTTATGTCTCTTTCCCATCCTTGTCTTCTTTTTTCTTTCCCATGTATCTCTCAAAATTAGTTTAGCATGAGAAATGTAAATAAACATATTTTCTGTACAAATGAAAAGATGTGATAGATCTGTTTTCTCTTTCTGGTTTTATTTAATTATATGAATTTATCTTTGAGGCTATAAGGTCTTCTTTGATAGAACTTCAACATACTTTATCTTCAATCCCAATTCATGGATATTTATTTACAATCTTTTTCTCTGAATAATAATGTTGACATAAACTCCATGTATGTAAATCCTCATACACAGGAATAAGCATCTATAAAATTCCTAAGAGTTGAATTGATGGATGAAATGGTGTGACAATTTTAAATGTTGATACTGCCTATTTCCCCACCAATTGAATGAATTTTCACTCTCACCCAAATTGTGTAATGGTGCCTCTCTTCCCATACTTGTTGATTCAATATTATAAAATTCTTTATCTTTGTCAACCTGAGGAGTGATAAGTTGTATCTTATATATTTACAAATTTGTTTTAAGATAGGTTAATCACCTTTTAGTATGTTCATATCCTTTTTTTGTTAAATATATGTTTCTATTCTTTAATCACAGATTATTGAGCTTTTACTTATTATAAGTGCTTTTAAAAAAAGATTATGTGTTTGTTTGTTTATATTTTTATTTATTTATTGTAGAGTGAGGGGAAGGGAGGGAGGAAGAGAGGGGGGGAACATTAATTCGAGAGAGAAACATGGAGCAGTTGCCTCTTGAATGCAACCTGACTGGGCACCTGTTTGGAAACCCAGGCACGTGCCCTGACCAGGAATCAGACTGATGACCTTTCACTTTGTAGGTTGACATCCAACCAACTAAGCCACATCAGTCAGAGCCAGCCTAATTAATCTTAATGTAAGAGAGATAATCACCTCCAAGGAGATATTATGGAAGGGCACCTGTATATTTGGGGATGACTTCCTTCCTTGGCACCATCAAGCTGGTAAGAATTAGGCTATAAGTTTTAAGGAATTGCTGAATGCCAGCATGAGAATACAGAAACTCTGGGAGTCACAATTACAAGGGCAATTCACATGCACTTGCAGGCTGTTCTCCATGGATTTTACTGTGTGTTTCACAGTAAAGAAAGACTGGGTGCAGGATGTGAGTCCTTAGAAAGTTTCCCTTGTGCATTAGAGATCTTTCAGCAGAGGGTGGGGTAAGATGATGGAGAAGGCCTGACCCTTAAGACCCAGGGGTACAGTGCCCAGCTAAAACTGATACTGAGTCAGAAAATCAGAGATCCCTACCCCTAACCACCAATCGGTCACTGAATAACAAATAACAGCTGTCTACTGCTGAAATGGCATCAAGAGCACTGAAGGAGACAGTTTATGAGTAGTAGGCCCAAAGGGAAGATATAAAACTGAGGATGGAGCAGACATTGATAAAATCTCTTATAAACCAGCCTCAACCACAAACATAGGTAATGTTTGAGAAACTTGAAGCCCGTTGTGCACTGATAGTATTCATAGTGTAAAAAACCTAAACCTAAACCTGAGTAGATTGACTCAATCTCTTATATTCAAGTCCTAGCAGAAGAAAATGGTTGCCCATTTCCAGGCATAAAGACTATTTATCTAAGTCTTTACTGTCTTACAATAGGTGTCCAGCTTTCAACAAAATATTATTATAAGGCATACAAAGAAGGAAGAGAAAACTGACACACTATTAAAAAAGCAATTAATAGAACTAGACTCAGAAATGATATAGATATTGGAATTAAAGGAACTATAATTAATATATTAAAGATTTATTGGGTTGGCTAAAAAGTTTGTGTAGTTTTTTCAGTATGATGGCTCTAGTAGTACCTACATGTTTTAAACTTAATTTGAAATGATTTTGTTAGATTGTATTATGACACCTGTTGTACCTGTTTTACATGGGTTTGGCCAACCCATGTAAAAACATGAAATTGGTGAATTTTTATGTAGCCATTTTAACATTGAAGATGGAAGATGATATGCAACATTTTTAGTGTATTGTGCTTTATTATTTTAAAGGTAAAATTGCATCTGAAATGCAAAAACAGATTTGTGTAGTATATAGAGAAGATGCTGTGACTGATCAAACATATCAAAAGTGGTTTGCAAAGTTTCTTGGTACTATTGGCATTTTGGCCAAATAATTCTTTGGGGGCTGTCTTAAGCACTGGAAGATGTTTAGCAAAACCCCTGTCCTCTATACACTAGAAGCCAATAGTGGGAAATAGCCAACATACTCAAAATGTTCAGATCAATAAAATTATTGTTGAAAATGAAAAATGTCTTTTATATTGTGGAAAAAACCATATGGGCTTTTTGGCCAACCCAATATTAGAAAAGATGGATAGCCTTCATGATTAGATGGGTAATCTCAGCAGAGATGGAAACTCAAAGAATCAAATGGAAATTCTAGAAATAAAAAACATGGTAACACAGCTAACAATTTCTTTTGTCTGGCTCATCAGTAGTTTTGAGACAGAGGAGGAAAGAATCAGTGAACCTGAAGATAATTCATTAGATATTTTACAAACCGAAACACAAAGGAAAATGTAGGGGGGAAAAAACAACAGAAAAGAGTATCCAAGAGCTGTGGGATAAATCACTCTAACATATGTGCAATTGGCATCCCAGAAGAGGAAGAGAGTGAGAATGGGACCATTTCCATTCTTTGCTTGCTCAGAATCTGCCCTGCTCTCCTCAGAGACCTCAATTATGTAGGTGATAAACCTTCTCATGCCCTCCTGATGTGTGTCTGGGAAATTGCCAGTCTTGGCATTTGAGCTAAATTTTGGGTGGGGCCTCATCCTGCTGCTTTAGGGTGGTCACAACAAATCAGAAAGTTTCTAGAATATAACATAGAAACCTTCATGACCTTGAGACTAGGAAAACTTTCTTTAAAAGGATATGAAAAACAATAATTATAAAGGAAGATTGATGCATCAGACTACATTAAAGCCAAGATCTTTTATTAATCAAAAGATACCATTAAGAGAGTAGAAAGGCAGGTCATAGGAGGGGGAAAGATGTACATATATAATTTTATATATGTACATAAAATATTTAGCCAGTAAGTCAATTGTGTTCAGAATATCTAAAGAAGTTCTACGAATCAATACGAAAAAGGCATACAACCCAGTAGACTTGAATAGGCACCTCACATTAAAAAAAAAAATCTAAATGGCCAGTAAGCAAATGAAAAGGTTCTCAGTCTCATTAGAAATCACAGAAATAGGAGACTCAGGACTTCTGCCAAGATGGAGGCATAGGTGGAAACACTGTGCCTTCTCCCACAACCAAGTTTGAATACAACAAAGATTTGGAGAAACAAAGACACAACCAAAGGACAGAAAATTGAATTATACGGAAGTCCGACTACATCTAACCATTCAACGGGACAGTAAGAGGGGCGGAGCCAGCAGCGAGCAGGGTCGGGCAGGACAGGGCCCCCGACCCAGGCGCGCAGGCAGACGGGAACCAGTTGGGGTGCGGGGCAGACCGCGGGCGCATATTCGCGCACAGTGAGACAGACCACGCAGGCCCCAGGGGGCGAGGGCTGACGGCGGTGGCACACTCGCGTGCAGTGGGACGAAACGCCTGGGTCGGGTGACAGCAGCAACTGTGGCACCCGTCAGGGCCGTGGCGGCAGGCGGCTGACAGGACGCCATAGTCCCTCTTTGATCCCGCCCCCACATACAGCGTCACAACCCAGCGACTTAGTTGCCCTGCAATACCAGTGAGAGCCACTGTCCCTCTTTGACCCCACTCCCACATACAACGTCACAACCCAGCGACTTCATTGCCCTGTTCTAGTGAACACTTTAGGGCTCCGATCCTCCTATGGAACAGGCACAAACAACCCGAAAGATGGCACGAGAAGAACTCAAAGTCCCAGAGCCAATAACTCTAAGCGACCAAGAAATTGCCAGCCTGTCAGAAGCACAATTCAGGACACTATTTATCAGGATGCTCACAGAACTGGTAGATTATAGTCACAAATTAGAGGAAC